>NC_091990.1:102371813-102391813 GCF_044704955.1 Pristiophorus japonicus | reverse complement strand
GGGAGCGGGTCGGGCCGCTCTTCCTTCAGCCCCTGGTACGGATAGGTGCTGATCATCGCCATCTGGTTAACTCTGTATTCCATCCCGGGGCAGCGAACGCAATGAGGAACCGCGCTGGCCTCCCCACTTTATACACAGGGGCGGAGCGAGCAACAGGAGCGCGCCCAGACTGAGTAATCTCCCAGAGCGAGCAATGTTCCAGAGTGAGTAATCTCCCAGAGCGAGCAATGTCCCAGAGTGAGTAATCTCCCAGAGCGAGCAATGTCCCAGAGTGAGTAATCTCCGAGAGTGTGTATTCTCCCAGAGTAAGTAATCTCCCTGAGTGAGTAACCTCCAAGAGCAATTTCCCAGAGTACATAATCTCCCAGAGTAATCTCCCTGAATGAGTAAAGACTCCCAAGGTAACATTCCAGAGTAACATCCCCAGTGGAATATTCCCAGAGTAACACACAGAGTAATCCTCCCAGAGTGAGTAATCTCCTAGAGTAACACTCCCAGAGTAATCCTCGCAGAGTAACATTCTCAGAGTAACACTCTCAGTGGAATAGTCCCAGAGTAACACTCCCAAAGTTATCCTCCCAGAGTGAATAATCTCCCTGAGTGAGTAATGCTCTCAGAGTAACATTCCCAGAGTGAGTAATCCTCGCAGAATAATACTCCCAGAGTGAGGAATCCTCCCAGAGTAACACTCCCAGAATGGAATACTTGCAGAATGGAAAATTCCCAGTGTGGGTTACTCCCAGAGTCCGGCCACTAAGGGGCACAATGGACATGATCTTCACCATGCAGCAAATTCTAGAAAAATGCAGGGAGCAGCACCAACCTCTGTACATGGTCTCATTTGACCTCACAAAGGCCTTCGACACTGTCAACTGGGAGGGATTATGGAGTGTCATCCTCAAATTTGACTGCCTTCAAAAGTTTGTCACCATCTTCCACCTGCTTCACAATGACATGCAAGCCGTGATCATGACCAACAGATCCACCACAGACCCAATACACATTTGGACCTAGGTTAAGCAAGGCTGTGTCATCGCACCAAGGCTCTTCTCGATCTTCCTTGCTGCAATGCTCCATCTCACCCTCGATAAGTTACCTGCTGGAGTGGAGTTAATCTACAAAACAAACGGGAAATTGTTCAACCTCTGTCGCCTCCAGTCCAGATTCAAGGTCTTCCCATCCTCTGTCATTGAATTACAGTACATAGATGACTCTTGCATGGACATGATGGGCCAAAAGGGCCTCCATCCATGCTGTAAACTTCTATGATTTTTGCATTTGCCACACTCGGAAGTCGAACTCCAAACCATCGTCAACACCTTCTCCGAAGTGTACGAGAGTCTGGGCCTTACACTAAACATGCGTAGGACAAAGGTTCTCTACCAACCTGCACCCACAATACAGCACTGCCCCCTGATTATCAAGATCCATGATGAGGCCTTGGACAACGTGGACCATTTTCCATACCTCGAGAGCCTACTATCAGCAAGGTCAGACGTCGATGACGAGATCCAGCACTGCCTTCAGTGTGCCAATGCAGCCTTCGGTCGCCTGAGGAAGAGAGTGTTTGAAGACCAGGTCATCAAACCCGGCACCAAGATCATGGTCTACAGAGCAGCAGTGATACCTGCCCTCCTATATGCTTCAGAGACATGGACTATGTACAGCAGGCACCTCAAAGCACTGGAGAAGTTCCACCAGCACTGCCTCCGCAAGATTCTGCAAATCCATTGGCAGAATAAGCGCATCAACGTCAGTGTTCTCGCTCAGGCCAACACCCCCAGCATCGAAGCATTGACCACGCTCAACCAGTTCCGATGGACGGGCCACATCGTCCGCATGCCCGATAATAGACTCCCAAAACAAGCGCTCTACTCAGAGCTCCGACATGGCAAGAGAGCCCCAGGTAGGCAGAGGAAACATTTCAAGGACACCCTCAAAGCAGTGTAATATCCACACTGGCACCTGGGATACCCTGGCCCAAGACCGTCCAAAGTGGAGGAGAAGCATCCAGGAAGGTGCCGACCATCTTGATTCTCTTCGCCGGGATCAAGCGGAAGCCAAGCGCAAACAGCGGAAGGAGCACACGGCAACCCACCCACCCGTCCCTCCAACCACCTCTGCCCCACCTGTGACAGAGACTGTAGGTCATCACATTGGACTCATCAGTCACCTGAGAACTCATATTAGTGTGGAAGCAAGTCATGCTCGACTCCGAGGGACTGCCGAAGAAGAAAGAATACCCGCGGTATGGGATACTCCCAGTGTGGAATACTCCCAGTGTGGAATACTCCCACTGTAGGATACTCTCGGTGTGCGATACTCTCGATGTGGGATACTCTCGGTGTGGGATACTCCTGGTGTGTGCTACTCCCGATGTGGGATACTCGCGGTGTGGGATACAATACTCCTGGTGTGTGAAACCCCGGTGTGGGATACTCTCGGTGTGGGATACTCCTGGTGTGCGATACTCCCGGTGTGGGATACTCCCGGTGTGGGATACAATACTCCCGGTATGGGATACTCCCGGTCCGGGATACTCCCGGTGTGGGATACAATACTGCCAGTATGGAGTACATTACTCCCGGTGTGGGATACTCCCAGTGTGGGATACTCCCGGTGCGGGATACTCCCGGTGTGGGATACAATACTCCCGGTATGGGATACTCCCAGTGCGGGATACTCCCAGTGCGGGATACTCCCGGTGTGGAATACAATACTCCCGGTGTGGAATAGGATACTCCCAGTGTGGGATACTCCCAGTGTGGGATTCTCCCGGTGTGGAATACAATACTCCCGGTGTGGAATAGGATACTCCCAGTGTGGGATACTCTAAGAATGAGGCGATGCTGCAACAGTGGGTAATCTCAGAGTGGCCTTGAAAGGCGCTATAGAAATCCAAGTCTTGCTTTCTTTTACAAAGTGTAACAGACTGAGTTTAGGTATTCTACAAAGTAACAACAACAACTTGTATTTATATAGCATCTTTAACATAGTGAAATGTCCCAAAGTGTTTCACAGGAGTATTATGCGATAAAAGTTTGACACTTAGCCGCATAAATAGAAATTAGGGCAGGTGACCAAAAGCTTGGTCAAAGAGGTAGGTTTTAAGGAGCGTCTTGAAGGAGAAAAGAGAGGTGGAGAGGCAGAGAGGTTTAGGCAGGGAGTTCCAGAGCTTGGGGCTCAGGCAACAGAAGGCACGACAATCAATGGTTGAGCGATTATAATCAGGGATGCTCAAGAGGATAGAATTCGAGGAGCGCAGCTATCTCGGCTGGGGGGGTTGTGGGGATGGAGGAGATTACAGAGATAGGGAGTGATAGGGAGGTGGAAATAGGTGGTTTTAGTTAGGCAGACTGTGTTTGGGTAATCTGCAAAGTAACAGACTGAATTCAGACATGTACCATGTGGGAAGTCCTGGGCGCTTCATGTAGCCTAGATGACCACATTTGCAGGAAATGTCACCAGCTACAGCAACTCGAGCTCTGGGTTTTAGAGCTTGAGCGATGGCTGGAGTCACTGTAGTGCATTCGCGAGGCTGAGAACTTCGTGGATAGCACGTTTCTAGAGGTGGTCACCCCGCAGCTTAAGAGTGTGGCAGATAGAGAGGGAGTGGGTGACTGCCAGACAGAAGAAGAGGAGCAGGCAGTTAGTGCAGGAGTTCACTGAGTGCATCTCGCTCACTAACCGTTTTTCAGTTCTGAGAACTGGTGAGGGCGATGGTGCCTCTGGGGAGTGCAGCCAGAGTCAAGTTCATGGCACCACAGGTGGCTCAGCTCCACAGAGAGGAGGAAGAAGAATGGAAGAGCAATAGTGGTAGGGGATTCAATAGTCAGGGGGCCAGACAGGCGTTTCTGCGGCTGCAGACATGACTCCAGGATGGTATGTTGCCTCCCTGGTGCCAGGGTCAAGGATGTCACTGAGCGGCTGCAAGATATTCTGGGGGGAGAGGGAGAACAGCCAGAGGTTGTGGTCCATATCGGTACCAATAACACAGGTAGAAAGATGGATGAGGTCCTGCAGGCAGATTTTACGGAGCTAGGAGAGAGATTAAAAAGCAGGACCTCAAAGGTAATCATTTCTGGATAACTCAAGGTGCCACATGCTAGTGAGTACAGAAATGGTGCAGGCAGGAGGGCTTTAGATTCCTGAGGCATTGGGATCGTTTCTGGGGGAGGCGGGACCTGTACAAGACGGACGGGTTGCACCTCAACAAAGCCAGGACCAGTATCCTCGCGGCAGTGGGGGCGGGGGGGGTTTGCTTGTGCTGTTGGGGAGGGTTTAAACTAGCTTGGCAGGGGAATGGGAACCGGAGAATAGATTCAGTGGGGAGAGCAGCAGAACTGGAATTGGGCAGCAGAAAAGTAGAAAGTGAATTTGGAAGACAGAGCAAACAAGGGCTGGAAAATAGACAACAAGGGAGTTTGGCAATACTAAATGGTATATACTTCAATGCAAGGAGTATAGGGAATAAGGCAGATGAGCTAAGAGTATAGATGGACACTTGGGAGTACGTTAATATAGCTATTACTGAGACATGGCTGAAAGAAGGGCAGGTATGGCAGCTCAACATTCCTGGTTACAGGGTTTTCAGACGGGATAGAGAGGGGGTAAAAAAGGAGGGAAGGTCGTAGTATTAATTAAAGAAACAATTACAGCTGTGGAAGGGATGATATGTTGGAAGGATCATCAAATGAGGCCATATGGGTTGAATTGAAGAACAAAAAAGGGGCGATCACATTACTGGGAGTGTACCATAGAACCCCAAAAGGTGAGAGGGAGATAGAAGAACAAATATATAGGCATATTTCTGAGAAGTGCAAAAACTATAGAGCTGTAATAGTGGGATATTTCAACTACTGTAATATTAACTGAGATAGAATTAGTGTGAAAGGTACAGAGGGTGCGGAATTCCTAAAATGCATTCGGAGGAATTTTTTAGCCAGTATGTTGCAAGCCCAACCAGGGAAGAGGTGGTTCTGGACTTAGTTTTATGGAATAAAGCTGGGCAGATAGAAGGGATATCAATGGAAGAGCATTTTGGTGCTAGTGATCACAATTCAATAGGATTTAGGGTAGTTATGGAAATGGACAAAGATAGACCAGGAATAAAAGTTCTCAATTGGGGAAAAGCCAATTTTGCTAAGCTCAGAGGTGATTTAGCCACAGTGGACTGGAAACAGCTACTTGAAGGTAAATCAGTGTCAGAGCAGTGAGAGGCATTCAAGGAGGAGATCGGGAGGGTTCAGAGCAAGTATGTTCCCTTAAAGAAAAAGGGTGGGACTAACAAATCTAGAGCCCCCTGGATGTGCAGCGGCATACAGGGTGGGATAAAGAAAAAAAGGGAGGCTTATGACAGATACCAAGGACTCAATACTGCAGAAACCCCGGAGAGTATAGAAAGTGCAGGGGTACAATTAAAAATGAAATTAGGAAAGCAAAGTGAGGGCATGAAAAAATATAGGCAAATAAAATCTAGGAAAATCCAAAGATGTTTTATAAATACATTAAGAGCAAGAGGGTAACTAAAGAAAGATTGGGACTTATTAGAGACCATGAGGGTAACCTGTGTGTGGAGGCAGAAGACGTGGGTATGGTTCTTAATGAATACTTTGTGTCTGTTTTCACAAAAGAGAGGGCCGATGCAGACATTGCAATCAAGGTGCCACGTGCTAGTGAGGATAGAGCAGTTGAATGCGTGGCTGGATAGATGGTGCAGGCAGGAGGGCTTTAGATTCCTGAGGCATTGGGACCGTTTCTGGGGGAGGTGGGACCTGTACAAGCCGGAGGAGTGTGAAATATTAGATGAAATAAACATAGTGAGAGAGGAAGTATTAAGGGGTTTAGCATATTTGAAAGTGGATAAATCCCCAGGGCCGGATGAAATGTATCCCAGGCTGTTAAGAGAAGCAAAAGAGGAAATAGCAGAGGCTCTGACCATCATTTTCCAATCCTCTCTGGCTACAGCTGTGGTGTCAGAGGACTGCGAATGTTGTACCTTTGTTTAAAAGGGAGAAAGGGACAGACCGAGTAATTACAGGCCAATCAGCCTAACCTCAGTGGTGGGAAAATTATTGGAGAAAATTCTGAGGGACAGGATAAATCTTCATTTATAAAGATACAGATTAATCAGGGACAGTCAGCATGGATTTGTTAAGGGAAGGTCATGTTTGACTAACTTGATTGAATTTTTTGAGGAGGTAACCAGGAAGGTCGATGAGGGCAGTGCATTTGATGTAGTGTATATGGATTTTAGCAAGGCTTTTGATAAGGTCCCACATGACAGACTGGTCATGAAAGTAAAAGCCCATGGGATCCAGGGCAAAGTGGTAAGTTGGATCCAAAATTGGCTCAGAGACAGAAAGCAAAGGGTAATGGTTGATGGGTGTTTTTGTGACTGGAAGGCTTTTTCGAGTGAGGTTCTGCAGGGCTCAGTATTTGGTCCCTTGCTTTTTGTGATATTAGACTTGAATATAGGGGGTATGATTAAGAAGTTTGCAGATGATACTAAAATCAGCTGCGTGGTTGAAAATGAAGAAGAAAGCTGTAGACTGTAGGAAGATATCAATGATCTGGTCAGGTGGGCAGAACAGTGGCAAATGGAATTCAATCCGGAGAAGTGTGAGAAAATGCATTTGGAGAGGGCTGAGAAGACAAGGGAATACACATTAAATGGTAGGACACATAGAAGTGTAGAGGAACGAAGAGACCTTGGAGTTCATGTCCACAGATCCCTGAAGGCAGCAGGCCAGGTAGATAAGGTGGTTAAGAAAGCATACGGAATACTTGCCTTTATTAGCCAGCATAGAATACAAGATCAGGGATGTTATGCTTGAACTGTATAAAACAGTAGTTAGACCACAGCTAGAGTACTGTGTGCAGTAGTTCTGGTCACCACATTACAGGAAAGATGTGATTGCACTAGAGAGGGTACAGGAGGAGATTTATGAGGATGTTGCCTGGACTGGAGAATTTTAGCTACGAGGAACAATTGGATAGGCTGGGTTTGTTTCCTTTGGAACAGAGGAGGCTGAGATGTATAAAATGATGAGGGGCCTGGATAGAGTCGATAGGACCTCAGCAGAGGTGTCAACAATCAGGGGACATAGATTTAAAGTAATTGGTAAGAGGTTTAGAGGGGATTTGAGGGTAAATTTCTTCACCCAGAGGGTGGTGGGGGTCTGGAACTCACTGCCTGAAAGGGTGGTAGAGGCAGGAACTCTCACCACATTTAAAAAGTACTTGGATGTTCACTTAAAGTGCCTTAACCTACAGGGCTACGGACCAAGAGCGGGAAAGTGGGGTTAGGCTGGATAGCTCTTTGTCGGCTGGCGCGTAAACAATAGGCCGAAATGGCCTCCTTCCGTGCTGTAAATTTCTATGAGTCTATGATTCAGGTAATCTACAAAGTAATTGACTGAGTTCGGGTAATCGACAAAGTGTTACATACGTAATACTCGTAACGAACAAACTGTTGTAGACTGAGTTCATGCAATCTATAAATCATTACAGGCTAAACATATGTGACCAAAAGTGTTACAGACTGAATCCACGAAGAATTCTCGTCTGAGATGATGCAGTTTGGCAGGGGGCGAGGCCACTGGAGGGAATCAACAAAGGAGAGACAAGCAGCATTAGAATAAAGAGTAGTTCAGACAGGAGGGATCAGAGAGGGAAGAAATACAAGTCATACTACAGTGGCTTCAGACTGCATGTGCGTAAATGCACAGTGTGACAAATAAGGTTTATTAGCTGCAGGTACAGGTCGTCACATGGGACAATGATATTGTGGCAGTAAAGGAGCCTTGGCTCCAAGAAGGGGAGGATTGGGACTTAATATTCCAAGCTACCAGGTATTCTGCAAAAATAGGCAAGGAAAAACAGGAGAGTGGTGGAGTGTTGATCAAAATGACTGTTACAGCCCTGAAAAGGGTGATGTGTTTGATGGTTCAAAGATATGGGCTAAAATTTCAACCCAAATTTGCGGCCATTGTTTAGGCTCTACGGGTGCTGTTTTGGGTCAATAATCGTGCCCGAGCACAATTCTGGTGCAGGCTGCGTTGGACGCCATCTTGGTGAGGCATTAGCGTCAGCGTTAGGAGCGTATATGCAGAAATATGTAGAGTCTCCAGATTGTGACGTCGATCAGCGTTCAGCAGCTGCAAAGACGCCCTCCCCTCCCCCCCCGCCCCCACCAGCGATATTTAATGGGTCATCAACCACCATCAGGAGCTGATTCATTTCTACTGACTCTGTGTAAGCGTTTGCAATTGTTTGGTGATTTGCACAGTTGTTTAAAGTTGCCGAGGTGACAGGGAGTGCTGGAAGTGGAGAAGGCCTTGCTCTGACTTCAGTGGATCTGGTCAGACCACTTGCTCCCAGTCATGGGTGCTTTGGGTGTCATCCCCCTTGGCCTGCAACACAGCAGGGAGATGGAGCAGAGGCAGTGAAGAAGGGGACAAGCTGCTCGCAGAGGGGGGAGGAGGAGGAGGAGGGGGAGAAGGGCTGTCAGCAGGAGGCCTTAACCACCTAGGGTATTCTGAGAGCAATTCTCTTACCTCAGCCTGAGCCAGGAGCAGTGTGTGAGATGTCTGTGCTTTATGAAGGAGGTGCTCACAGAACTCTGCCACCTTTTACACCCAGCCCTGCAGCTACACTCTAGGGCCAGTGACTGTGAAGGTGACTGTGGCCCTGAATTTCTTCAAGCTGCGATGCTCCCAGGTTGGAGCAGGTGACATCTGTAACAGTTCTATGATTCTATGATTCCATGAGTTCACCATCCACTGCTGCATAAGGGAGGTGACAGAGGCTGTACATGCCAGGAGAGGGCATTTTATTCACTGCTGCACAGGACACAGGGAATCAGCACCCAACCAATACAAGATGCAACGCAGTGCAAGGACCAAGAATTTCTCACAGGAAGAAGTGGAGGCACTAGTTACTGTGATTGAGAACAGATAGCAGGAGCTGGATACCAGCAGAGGTCACAAAAAAGTTCCACCCAAAGAAATGAAGAAACGCTGGAACCAACTTGCAGAAGGTTACTGTGCAATGGTGACCACCACAAGATTTGAAGGCCAGTATAAAAAGAAGTGGCAGGAACTTGGTCAAGTAGTTAGTGTAAGTAATATTTTCATTTATTCACTGGAATTGCAATTGTAAATGTGACCAGCTGTATATGTCCCACCCAACAGAAAGACACTCTCTCTAAAAAGTTGCATTTTCATCTTTGCAAAGGAAGGTGGCACATAATAAAAGGGAAAGAACTCGAACAGGAGGAGGCCCGGCAAATCTGCACCTAATGACATCCTTGGAAGAGAGGGTCACTGCTTTTATGGGTCCTGCCTGGAAAAAAGCAATCAGTACTGCACAAGCTGGGCCAACACTCGAGGAAGAGGGTAAGTCCTGAATATTCATCGTGACCCTTCAAATCAGCCTGCTGCCTGGCCTGCGCTGTGTGAGCCTACTCATGCCACCCACCCTGCCCCCTCCTCTGCTGCTAACCATTTGACTGTTCTGTTATCTTTTGCAGAACTTGAGGCCAACGTTGACAATGCAGAAGATTCAGACGAAGATGAGCCTGAAGAGGAGAACATCTTCCAATCCAACTCTCCAGACCAAGAGCATGGGGATAAGGGGATGGAGCTGGATGAAGCTTCCACTGTTGTATTGACTTTGGAGGATGTGCCACTCATGGAGGTGACAGCCCGTTCCGTGACTAGTGATTTGAGTGTTGGTGGGACATTCTATGGTTTCACACCCTGTCATGGATTGCTTGGGCGGCCCTGAGGAACTTTATGAAGTCGTTCCTCCGCACATATAGTGCAGACATGTGTTGCATGTTGAGAAATGGCGCACACAGCCCCAGTTGTAGCTTAAAACAATCCGGAGGCATAGAATGAAAGTGCAGCTGTAACCTTCACTTCAACTGACAAAGCAGTCCTCCTGATGCTTCTAAGGCTTTGACCAACTCACAGATCTCAGTTACAACTTCTTTGCGGAAACGCAGCCTTCTCACACAGTCTGCATCACTCAGGTGGAGGTATGAATGCCTGTCTCGATATACCCGAGGTGGGTAAGGCCTCCTGCCCAGCACCCTATGGGCTCTGATGTTCCTGATGCAATGAAGTCAAATCAATTGTCTCCTACGTAGCAGAAGGCTCGCACATGGTATGGCATTGTCAGTAATGCCCCCATACTGAAATTTAACCCTTGAAAGAAGCTCAGAGTGGCAGGAAAGCAGGCAGCACAGGTTCGTTGTGGTATCTCTCCAGGTCTGTATGGTTGGACCACACCCAAAGGTCTTGTGACTTCTCCTCTCCCTTCCCTAGGCTCCAAACCTTCCGATCGGCACCTCGCTCTCTCCTCCCGCTACCCCCTCCACGGCTTGTTTTGTAGCCGAGCCCCTGTGTCGGGGCGTGGGGCCGATTCTGCTGGCCAAACTACGACCCTCCAGCCCTGCTTTAAGATATTCGCTGGTGGTGTGTGAGTGAGTCAAAAAATGAGAGAACTTCTGAAATCCAACAAAGTTACACTTCTACGTTGACAGATAAAAAAAGTTGAACTTTATTATTGATTTTGACAGTGTTCTTGACTTCCTCCAATATCTTCGATTTAAAAACAATGGTGTCTTTCAGCGCAGATTTGTGAATGTGTGCTGTTTTTCTTAACTCACCAGAAGGTTTTTCGGGATTGGCCAGATGCGACGACCTAAGGAAAAAATGTTGGCCAATCTGCGAACAATTGAAAAAACCGGCGCAGACATGACGTAAAAAAAACCTGGCCTAGAAAAATTGTAACTAAGTCAGTTACACTAGCGCGGATCGCAATGGGTAACTTGGAAAAAATAAATAGTTCAACAAATTGGCGCAAATGACCGGGGAAAATTAAGCCCATAATGTGGGGAAATGTGAGGTTATTTACTTTGGTGGGAAGAATAGAAAAACAGAATTATTTTAAAATGGTGAGTAACTATTAAATGTTGGTGTTCAGAGAGATTTGGGTGTCCTTGTACAGGAAACACAAAGTTAGCATGCAGATACAGCAAGCCATTAGGAACATAGGAACAGGAGGAGGCCATTGAGCTCCTCAAACCTGTTCCGCCAGTTAATGAGATCATGGCTAATCTACAACCTAACTCCACATACCCACCTTTGGCCCATATCCCTTAATCCCTTTGATTAACAGAAAGTCATCAATTTGCGATTTAAAATTAACTATTGATCTGGCATCAATTGCCATTTGGGGAAGAGAGTTCCAAACCTCTACCACCCTTTGTGTGTAGAAGTGTTTCCTAATTTCACTCCTGAAAGGTCTGGTTCTAATTTTTTAGACTATCCCCCCTAGTCCTAGACTCCCCAACCAACGGAAATAATTTCTCTATCTACCCTATCTATTCCCCTTAATATTATAAGAACAAAAGAATTAGGAACAGGAGTAGGCCATCTAGCCCCTCGAGCCTGCTCTGCCATTCAACAAGATCATGGCTGATCTGGCCGTGGACTCAGCTCCACTTACCCGCCCGCTCCCCATAACCCTTAATTCCCTTATTGGTTAAAAATCTATCTATCTGTGATTTGAATACATTCAATGAGCTAGCCTCAACTGCTTCCTTGGGCAGAGAATTCCACAGATTCACAACCCTCTGGGAGAAGAAATTCCTTTTCAACTCGGTTTTAAATTGGCTCCCCTGTATTTTGAGGCTGTGCCCCCTAGTTCTAATCTCCCCGACCAGTGGAAACAACCTCTCCGCCTCTATCTTGTCTATCCCTTTCATTATTTTAAATGTTTCTATAAGATCACCCCTCATCCTTCTGAACTCCAACAAGTAAAGACCCAGTCTACTCAATCTATCATCATAAGGTAATCCCTCTCATCTCCGGAATCAGCCGAGTGAATCGTCTCTGTACCCCCTCCAAAGCTAGTATATCCTTCCTTAAGTAAGGTGACCAAAACTGCACGCAGTACTCCAGGTGCGGCCTCACCAATACCCTGTATAGTTGCAGCAGGACCTCCCTGCTTTTGTACTCCACCCCTCTTGCAATGAAGGCCAACATTCCATTCGCCTTCCTGATTACCTGCTGCACCCGCAAACTAACTTTTTGGGATTCATGCACAAGGACCCCCAGGTCCCTCTGCACCACAGCATGTTGTAATTTCTCCCCATTCAAATAATATTCCCTTTTACTGTTTTTTTTTCCAAGGTGGATGACCTCACATTTTCCGACATTGTATTCCATCTGCCAAACCTTAGCCCATTCGCTTAACCTATCTAAATCTCTTTGCAGTCTCTCTGTGTCCTCTACACAACCCGCTTTCCCACTAATCTTTGTGTCATCTGCAAATTTTGTTACACTACACTCTGTCCCCTCTTCCAGGTCATCTATGTATATTGAAAACAGTTGTGGTCCCAGCACCGATCCTTGTGGCACACCACTAACCACCGATTTCCAACCCGAAAAGGACCCATTTATCCCGACTCTCTGCTTTCTGTTAGCCAGCCAATTCTCGATCCATGCTAATACATTTCCTCTGACTCCGCGTACCTTTATCTTCTGCAGTAACCTTTTGTGTGGCACCTTATCGAATGCCTTTTGGAAATCTAAATACACCACATCCATCGGTATACCTCTATCCACCATGCTCGTTATATCCTCAAAGAATTCCAGTAAATTAGTTAAACATGATTTCCCCTTCATGAATCCATGTTGCGTCTGCTTGATTGCACTATTCCTATCTAGATGTCCCGCTATTTCTTCCTTAATGATAGCTTCAAGCATTTTCCCCACTACAGATGTTAAACTAACCAGCCTATAGTTACCTGCCTTTTGTCTGCCGCCTTTTTTAAACAGGCGTTACATTAGCTGCTTTCCAATCCGCTGGTACCTCCCCACAGTCCAGAGAATTTTGGTAGATTATAACGAATGCATCTGCTATAACTTCCGCCATCTCTTTTAATACCCTGGGATGCATTTCATCTGGACCAGAGGACTTGTCTACCTTGAGTCCCATTAGCCTGTCCAGCACTACCTCCCTAGTGATAGTGATTATCTCAAGGTCCTCTCTTCCCGTATTCCCGTGACCAGCAATTTTTGGCATGGTTTTTGTGTCTTCCACTGTGAAGACCGAAGCAAAATAATTGTTTAAGGTCTCAGCCATTTCCACATTTCCCATTATTAAATCCCCCTTCTCATTTTTAGTCACTCTTTTCCGTTTTATATATCAGTAAAAGCTTTTACTATCTGTTTTTATGTTTTGCGCAAGTTTACTTTCGTAATCTATCTTTCCTTTCTTTATTACTTTCTTAGTCATTCTTTGCTGTCGTTTAAAATTTTCCCAATCTTCTAGTTTCCCACTAACCTTGGCCACCTTATACGCATTGGTTTTTAATTTGATATTCTCCTTTATTTCCTTGGTTATCCACGGCTGGTTATCCCTTCTCTTACCGCCCTTTTTCACTGGAATATATTTTTGTTGAGCACTATGAAAGAGCTCCTTAAAAGTCCTCCACTGTTCCTCAATTGTGCCACCGTTTAGTCTGTGTTCCCAGTCTACTTTAGCTAACTCTGCCCTCATCCCACTGTAGTCCCCTTTGTTTAAGCATAGTACGCTCGTTTGAGACACTATTTCCTCACCCTCATTCTGTATTACAAATTCAACCATACTGTGATCACTCATTCCGAGAGGATCTTTTACTAGGAGATCGTTTATTATTCCTGTCTCATTACCAGGACCAGATTAAAGATAGCTTGCTCCCTTGTAGGTTCTGTAACATACTGTTCTAAGAAACAATCCTGTATGCATTCTGTGAATTCCTCCTCAAGGCTACCCAGTGCGATTTGATTTGACCAATCGATATGTAGGTTAAAATCCCCCATGATTACTGCCGTTCCTTTTTCATATGCCTCCATTATTCCCTTGATTATTGCCTACCCCACCGTGAAGTTATTATTTGTGGGCCTATAAACTACACCCACCAGTGACTTTTTCCCCTTACTATCTCTAACCTCCACCCACAATGATTCAACATTTTGTTCATTAGAGCCAATATCGTCTCTCACAAGTGCCCTGATATCATCCTTTATTAACAGAGCTACCCCACCTCCTTTCCCTTCTTGTCTATCTTTCCGAATCGTCAGATACCCCGTATGCTTAATTCCCAGTCTTGGTCCCCCCTGCAACCACGTTTCTGTAATGGCCACCAAATCTTCCCATTTGTAATTATTTGTGCCGTCAACTCATTTACTTTATTTCGAATGCTGCGTGCGTTTAGCTAGATGTTTTAATACTAGTTTTTAATATCATTGTAAAAACTGAGAGTTAATCTTAATAAACCCTCCAGATAATAGTACACCGCGCTGCTTGGCGATGACGGAGGTTCCTGCTGTGCCTGGTTGCTCCAAAAGGCGAGCGAGACATGTACATCATTCATCAACGCCATGTTCTCGGTGTGAGACCAAGAACCGGATCACCACATTCTGCGGCAGTCAGACTGACCAGCAACATCCCTCAGGAGGCAGCTCCATGGTTTGGCTTCTGTCGAACATTCAAAAGTTCCATCTCCTCTCCCAGATACGGGCTGCCGACATTACTCTGCTTGGATACAGAACGGCCAAGGAGGCTGTGATCAGAATGCTGCACCTGGCCAATGACCAGCAACGTCTGCACCCGGCCAATGACCAGCATCTGCACCCGGCCAATGACCGGCAACGTCTGCACCCGGCCAATGACCAACAACGTCTGAATCTTGAAGACCCTCAGCCCGGTGACACTGCCTGATACTCTACAAATCAAGTTAAGGATTTACTGATTGCCGATGGAGCAAAGTGTACCTTGCCATGGAATGATAGCACCCCACCGTGCCATTTACCAGCCCATTCTCTGCAATGTGGCTGCGAGTAGGAGGATTGTTCAGTGCCTACAGGAGGTGTTTACAGCTGAATACAGGAATCTTGCCATTAAACTTCAATAGCCCCAAACTGGTAAACAATTCTTTATTAATACAATCAAGACCACACCGTGCCCAAGTTTCAAATGAATAGAAATCTGTATTGCTGCGTGGCGATTACTTTAAACATGTCGGCATTACATGGACATTATAGATAGAAAGCAGCAATAATAAGCAGAGATTGCATCAAGGTGTTGACAGAGTTCGGTCACAAAACAGCTCCTGCCATGGACAGTGAGGCACTGCTGCCAGCACTTGCCCTCAATTCCCACCTCCAAAGTAACCATATTCCTGTTGTTGCTGTAGGACTCACAACAGCTGAAATAGGCTGGTGAATGTCAGCACGAGGGTGATGACCACGAAAAGCACGGTCAGTACGGTGGCGGCAATGTTGAGTGATCGGGCTGTGGCTGCATAGTGCCGAGCTCCTTCGACATCTCCCACAACTTTCCGGTCTCTAGACTGAAAGAAAACAAGTGTAAATACATGGAGCAAGACTTGCAGAGCTCATTAAAAACAGAAAATACTGGAAATCTCAGCAGGTCAGGCAGCATCTGTGGAGAAAGAGTGTTATCGTTTCAGGTCAATGACCTTTCGTCAGAACTGAAAAATGTTGGAGATGTAACAGAACTGAAGCAAGTGTGGGGGCAGGGAAAGGGGGAGGGGAGGAAATAACAATAGGGAAGATCTACGACAGGGTGGAAGGCAGGAGAGATTAAATGATGAAAAGCAATGGTTGGTGGAAGGAGAGAGGAGATGGTAATGGGACAAGTACCGAAACAAACTGTCATGTATGTACATGATGTTTGTAGCCACCAGATGGTGTTATTGTTGGAGGCCACTGAGCAGCATGCACATGGTGCTGCTCTGGTATAAAAGGCCAGCCATTTTGTGAATCAGGCACTTTGGGCCAAAATAAAGCAGAAGCAAGGTTGTACCTTGCTTAGTTAGTACTCAGTTTGTACCTTTATTGCATACATAACACAAATCATGGGTCAAGAGGAGGTATAATGACTATCACAGCCACTTCCTGCTCTCGCCCCCAACTGGAACATGTCATCAACTTTGCTTCCAATGTCCACCCTGCCCTCGCCTTCACATGGCCCAGCTCTTCCCTTCCCTTCCTCGACTTCTCCATCTCCATTTCTGGGGAAAGGCTATTGACAAAACATTCACTATAAACAGACCGATTCGCGCAGCTATCGTGACTATGCACCTTCCCACCCTGCTTACTGTAGGGACTCTATTCCATCCTCCAAGGTTCCCCGTCTCCCTCGCATGTATTCGAACGATGCCCACCTTCCATACCGGTGCTTCCTAGAATCATAGAATGGTCAGACACAGGAGGAGGCCCTTCGAGCCTGTGCCAGCTCTCTGCAAGAACACCTCAGCCAGTCCCACTCCCCCGCCCTTTCCCCTTACCCACTGCAAATTTTTTCCCCCAGCTACTTATCCAATTCCTTTTCGAAAGTCATGATTGAATCTGCCTCCACCACCCTCAGGCAGTGCATTCCAGATTCTAACCACTCGCTGCGTAAAATTGTTTTTTCTCGTGTCGTCTTTGGTTCTTCTGCCAATCATCTTAAATCTGTGTCCTCTGGTTCTTGACCATTCCGCCAATGGGAACAGTTTCTCTCTATCTACTCTGCCCAGACCCCTCATGATTTTGAACACCTCGATCAAATCTCCTCTCAACCTTCTCGGCTCCAAGAAGAACAACCCCAGCTTCTCCAGTCTATCCACGTAACTGAAGTAAGTCCCTCATAGAAACATAGAAAATAGGTGCAGGAGTAGGCCATTCGGCTCTTCAAGCCTGCACCGCCATTCAATGAGTTCATGGCTGAACATGCAACTTCAGTACCCCATTCCTGCTTTCTCGCCATACCCCTTGATCCCTCTAGTAGTAAGGACTTCATCTAACTCCTTTTTGAATATATTTAGTGAATTAGCCTCAACAACTTTCTGTGGTAGAGAATTCCACAGGTTCACCACTCTCTGGGTGAAGAAGTTTCTCCTCATCTCGGTCCTAAATGGCTTACCCCTTATCCTTAGACTGTGACCCCTGGTTCTGGACTTCCCCAACATTGGGAACATTCTTCCTGCATCTAACCTGTCTGAACCCATCAGAATTTTAAACGTTTCTATGAGGTCCCCTCTCATTCTTCTGAATTCCAGTGAATACAAGCCCAGTTGATCCAGTCTTTCTTGATAGGTCAGTCCTGCCATTCCGGGAATCCGTCTGGTGAACCTCATACCTGGAAACATTCTTGGAAATCTTCTCTGCATCCTCTCCAAGGCTTTTACATCCTTCCTAAAGTGCTGTGCCCAGAATTGGACACAATACTCCAGTTGAGGTCGAACTGATGATTTATAAAGGTTCATCATAATCACCACGATTTTGTACTCTATACCTCGATTCATGAAGCTTCAGGATCCTGCATACATTTTTAACTGTTATCGCAACCTGCCCTGTTACCTTCAACGATTTGTGTGCATATATCCCTGGACTCCTGTTCATGCACCCCCTTTCGGATTGTCACCTTTACTTTATATTGCCTCTCCTAGTTCTTTCCCCAGCATCGAAGCATTGATCACCCTCGATCAGCTCCATTGGGCAGGCCACACGGTCCACATGCCCGATACGTGACTCCCAAAACAAGCGCTCTACCCAGAGCTCCGACATCGCAAGCGAGCCCCAGGTGTGCAGAGGAAACACTTCAAGGACACCCTCAAAGCCTTCTTGAAAAAGAGTGAAAACATCCCCACCGGCACCTGGGAATACCTAGCCCAAGATCGCTCAAAATGGAGGAGAAGCATCCGGGAAGGAGCTGAACGCCTCGAGTCTCTTCGCCGGGAGCAAGCGGAGGCCAAGCGCAAACAGCGGAAGGAGCGCACGGCAACCCAGGCCCCCCACCCACCCGTCCCTCCCTCCAACCACCGCCTGCCCCACCTGTGACAGAGACTGTTGGTCCCGCATCGGATTCTTCAGTCACCTGAGGAATCATTAGTGTGGAAGCAGTCATCCTTGACTCTGTTTTCACAAAAGAGAGGGGCGATGCAGACACTGCAATGAGGGAGGAGGAGTGTGAAATATCAGCTGAAATAAACATAGTGAGAGAGGAAGTATTAAGGGGTATGGCAGCTTTGAAAGTGGATAAATCCCCAGGCTTGGATGAAATATATCCCAGGCTGTTAAGAGAAGCAAAAAAGAGTGTGTTGTACCTTTGTTGTACCATTGTTTAAAAAAAAAGGGAGAAAGGGATAGACAGAGTAATTATAGGCCGGACAGCCTAAACCCGGTGGAGAGAAAATTACTGGAAACAATTATGAAAGACAGGATAAATCTTCACTTCGAAAGACATGGATCAATCAAGGATAGTCAGAATGGATTTGTTAAGGGAAGGTCATGTCTGACTAACATGATTGAATTTTTTTGAGGAGGTAACCAGAAGGGTCGATGAGGGTAATGTGTTTGATGTAGTGTATATGGATTTTATCAAAGCTTTTGATAAGGTCCCACATGGCAGAATGGTCACGAAAGTAAAAGCCCGTTGGATCCAAAATTGACTTAGCGGCAGGAAGCAAAGGGTAATGGTTGATGGGTGTTTTTGTGACTGGAAGGCTGTATCCAGTGGGGTTCCACAGGGCTCAGTGCTGGGTCCTTTGCTTTTTGTGGTATACATCATTGAGTTAGACTTGAAAGGCTAAGGTCCAACAAAAAACCCGGGACATAAAGAATAGGCGGTGGATGGAGAAAGCACAGGAGATACAGCAGCTGCCCGACAGCCATGATGTGCAAGGATTCTTCATCGCAGTCAAGGCCACATACGAAACAAACTCCCAAGGCCCCACCCCACTCCTGGCCAAGACCAGGGAAACACTCATCAAGGACACCGAGGCAGTCAGGGGGAGGGGGAGAGAGAGAGAGAGAGAGTGGGGGAGAGAGAGAGAGAGAGAGTGGGGGAGAGAGAGAGAGAGAGAGAGAGTGTGGGGGAGAGAGAGAGAGTGGGGGAGAGAGAGAGAGAGAGAGAGTGGGGGAGAGAGAGAGAGAGAGAGAGAGTGGGGAGAGAGAGAGAGTGTGTGGGGGAGAGAGAGAGAGAGAGTGTGTGGGGGAGAGAGAGAGAGAGAGTGTGTGGGGGAGAGAGAGAGAGAGTGGGGGGGAGAGAGAGAGAGAGAGAGTGGGGGAGAGAGAGAGAGAGAGTGGGGAGAGAGAGAGAGAGAGAGAGAGAGTGGGGGAGAGAGAGAGACAGAGAGTGGGGGAGAGAGAGAGAGAGAGAGAGAGTGGGAGAGAGAGAGAGAGAGAGTGGGGGAGAGAGAGAGAGACAGAGAGTGAGAGAGAGAGAGAGAGGGGGGGAGAGAGAGAGAGAGTGGGGGAGGGAGAGAGAGAGAGAGAGTGGGGGAGGGAGAGAGAGAGAGAGAGTGGGGGAGAGAGAGAGAGAGTGGAGGAGAGAGAGAGTGGGGGAGAGAGAGAGAGTGGGGGAGGGAGAGAGAGAGAGAGTGGGGGAGGGAGGGAGAGAGAGAGAGTGGGGGAGGGAGGGAGAGAGAGAGAGAGTGGGGGAGGGAGGAGAGAGAGAGAGAGTGGGGGAGGGAGGGAGAGAGAGAGAGTGGGGGAGCGAGGGAGAGAGAGAGAGTGGGGAGGGAGGGAGAGAGAGAGAGTGGGGGAGGGAGGGAGAGAGAGAGAGAGAGAGAGTGGGGGAGGGAGGGAGAGAGAGAGAGAGTGGGGGAGGGAGGGAGAGAGAGTGATGGAGGGAGGGAGAGAGAGTGAGGGAGGAGGGAGAGAGAGAGTGGGGGAGGGAGGGAGAGAGAGAGTGGGGGAGGGAGGGAGAGAGAGAGTGGGGGAGGGAGGGAGAGAGAGAGAGTGGGGGAGGGAGGGAGGGAGAGAGAGAGGTGGGGGGAGGGAGGGAGAGAGAGTGGGGGAGGGAGGGAGAGAGAGAGGTGGGAGGGAGGGAGAGAGAGAGATGGGGGAGGGAGGCGAGAGAGTGGGGGAGGGAGGGTGGGGAGAGTGGGGGAGGGAGGGGAGAGAGAGAGAGTGGGGGAGGGAGAGAGAGGGGGG